>NC_052329.1:28938827-28941327 GCF_016432855.1 Salvelinus namaycush
GTTGGCAATCTGAGCCCTGCAACTCTTCAATATTTACATTAAGAATGTGTCGACAGACCAATCAACCTGCAATGTACTCTACTGTATGTTTATTGTTATTGTTTGAATGTATGGTTATTTTGACCCTTGGTTATTGTTGTTACTGTTGTCCCGTTGACCATTTTGATTCTCATTTTTATATTGTAAATAAGCTTTGGCAATATGTACATTGTTACGTCATGCCAATAAAGCAAATTGAATTGAATTGAATTGACAGACAGACAGAGAGAGAGAGAGGGACAGACAGACAGAGAGAGAGGGACAGACAGACAGAGAGAGAGAGGGACGTACAGAGAGAGAGAGAGCGACGGACAGAGAGAGAGAGAGAGAGAGAGAGAGAGAGAGGGACAAAGAGAGAGAGGGGCGGACAGAGAGAGAGAGGGACGGACAGAAAGAGCGAGAGAGGGACGGACAGAGAGAGAGAGAGAGAGAGAGGGACGGACAGAGAGAGAGGGAGAGAGAGAGAGAGCGAGAGAGAGAGGGACGGACAGAGAGAGAGAGGGACGGACAGAGAGATAGAGAGAGGGACAGAGAGAGAGAGAGAGGAACGGACAGAGAAAGAGAGAGAGAGAGGGATGGAGAGAGAGAGGGGCGGACAGAGAGAGAGAGGGACGGACAGAGAGAGAAAGAGAGAGGGACGAACAGAGAGAGAGAGAGGGATGGACAGAGAGAGAGAGGGACGGACAGAGAGAGAGAGGGGCGGAGAGAGAAAGAGAGAGAGGGACGGACAGAGAAAGAGAGAGGAGGACGGACAGAGAGAGAGAGAGGGACGGACAGAGAAAGAGAGAGTGACGGACAGAGAGAGAGAGAGAGTGACGGACAGAGAGAGAGAGAGAATCGGCAGCACCTGGTATCACCCTACACAACACTGAAATCAAGTGTCTGCTGTACGCAGATGACCTGGTGCTGCTGTCTCCCACTAAAGAGGGGTTACAGCAGCACCTAGATCGTCTTCACAGGTTCTGTCAGACCTGGGCCTCGCGTTAACCTAAAAAAAACAATATAATGATATTCCAAAAAAGGTCGGGAAATAAGGATGACAAATATAAATTCTATTTGGACACAGTTCTATTAAACACACCAAAACTACACTATCTAGGACTAAATATCAGCAACACAGGTAGCTTTCACATGGCTGTGAATGAGCTGAGTGACAAAGCAAGAAGAGCATTCTATGCCATTAAAAGGAACATCAAAATTGAAATTCCAATTAGAATCTGGCTCAAAATTTTTCAATCAGTTATGAACCATTGCTCTATATGGCAGTGAAGTATGGGTCCACTCTCTAATAATGAATTACTAAATGGGACAAACATCCAACTGAAATATTGCATGCAGAGTTTTGCAAGACTGTATTGCAAGTACAAAGAAAAACTCCAAATAACGCATGTAGGGCACGAATTGGGCCAAATACCCCCTCCTCATTCGAATAGAAAAAAGAGCCATCAAATTTTACAACCATCTAAAAACAAGTGACCCTAAAACATTCCATCACACAGCTCTACAATGTCAAGAGATGAACCAGAGAAGAGTCCCCTCAGCCAGCTGGTTCTGAGGCTCAGTTCACCAACCCAAACCAACCCCATAGAGCCTGGGACAGCCCTCAGAAAACTGGCCCAACCAAATCATCACAAAGAAAAATATAAAACCTATTGGAAAGACACCACAAAAATCAAAGTAAACTTCAATGCTATTTGGCTCTAAACAGACAGTACATGGTGGCAGACTATCTGACCACTGTGACTGATAGAAAACTGAGGAAAACATTGACTAGGTACAGACTCAGTGAGCACCGTCTGGCTATAGAGACGGTCGTCACAGACAAACCTGGTTCCCAGAGAGGACAGGCTGTGCTCACTCTGCTCCCGGGGAGAGTAGAGACAGAGGGCGATTTCCTACTACACTGTGCAAATACTCAGACCTAAGAGCATATTTCTTTCCCAAAATTATAACTCAATACAAAGAATTTGAAAATATAAAAGATGAAGAAAAATCAAATATTTATTGGGTGAAAAGCCAAAATGTGCAGTTTTGGCAGCCAAATATGTGTCCTCCTGCCACAACCTGAGGACAGCCAGTGAAAAATGCAAAGTAATGTTGATAATATTTCCCATTTAGCTTAGTTTTGTTTTGTCTTTCATACCAGGTCGTATGTCTTCTCAAGTCATTTGACACTGGTCTACTACATTGATTAATATATTGTTGTTCTGATTAATATTGTTGTTGTAGTTGCTGTTAATGGTGATCCATGTCCACTACTACTATTATTATTACTGTTGGTCCCACCATTTATTTATATATAAATAATATATATTTTGTATATATATTAATATATATTGATTTTTATTTTTCGATATGTATACTTTGACAATGTAAGTAAAAATGAACTTGCCATGTCAATAAAGTCAATTGAAATTGAAAAAAATTGAAATTGAGAGAGAGAGAGAGAGAGAGAGAGGAC
>NC_052329.1:30301327-30319035 GCF_016432855.1 Salvelinus namaycush
TAATTAATGTTGGTGTAAATGTTTGCACAGTGTGCGTGCATGTGTACCCATCTTGATACCCATTCTGAATTTGTGTTCTTCCAAATGTGCTTGTGTAGAGCATACTTATATGACCACAGCAGCTGCAGTCATGCCCCACTAAGGGGACCTGCTCTTCTTTCCCATTGGCATACAGTACATCTGTGGCCAGTAGGGGTGAAACTGTTCTCAAAACTCACAGTTCGGTACGGTTTCGATACATCGACAAAATAAATGCCTGAGAAATGTGTAATTTGTATTTCCATTTTCCATTTATTATAATAGTAAACATGGGTGGCTGGAATTCCCAGGAGCATATGGAAACAAAGGGACAACAAAAAGCAGCAGTGCCTGCCTTGTAACATGAAATAAAATAGTAATTTAAAACAGAACTTCAACAACAGTGCATAGTCCAGCAGCATATATCAAAATTAAGTCACATAGCAGTGCCTTAAACAAAATAGGACCACTTGAGACTGGTTACTTGAAAAAAATATATACATTTTTATCAGATTTTCCAGTTGTTCTTTAAGAAGATTAGTCTATCCACATGATCTGCAATGAGCACAGATGGGCTTGCTGTGACAATGTCAGCCGCTGTGGAGAATACCCTCTCGCTCGGGACAGAGGTCCCAGGCACAGCCAGGTAGCTGTGGAGAATACCCTCTCGCTCGGTACAGAGGTCCCAGGCACAGCCAGGTAACTGTGGAGAATACCCTCTCGCTCGGGACAGAGGTCCCAGGCACAGCCAGGTAACTGTGGAGAATACCCTCTCGCTCGGGACAGAGGTCCCAGGCACAGCCAGGTAACTGTGGAGAATACCCTCTCGCTCGGGACAGAGGTCCCAGGCACAGCCAGGTAACTGTGGAGAATACCCTCTCGCTCGGGACAGAGGTCCCAGGCACAGCCAGGTAACTGTGGAGAATACCCTCTCGCTCGGGACAGAGGTCCCAGGCACAGCCAGGTAACTGTGGAGAATACCCTCTCGCTCGGGACAGAGGTCCCAGGCACAGCCAGGTAGCTGTGGAGAATACCCTCTCGCTCGGGACAGAGGTCCCAGGCACAGCCAGGTAGCTGTGGAGAATACCCTCTCGCTCGGGACAGAGGTCCCAGGCACAGCCAGGTAGCTGTGGAGAATACCCTCTCGCTCGGGACAGAGGTCCCAGGCACAGCCAGGTAACTGTGGAGAATACCCTCTCGCTCGGGACAGAGGTCCCAGGCACAGCCAGGTAGCTGTGGAGAATACCCTCTCGCTCGGGACAGAGGTCCCAGGCACAGCCAGGTAACTGTGGAGAATACCCTCTCGCTCGGGACAGAGGTCCCAGGCACAGCCAGGTAGCTGTGGAGAATACCCTCTCGCTCGGTACAGAGGTCCCAGGCACAGCCAGGTAGCTGTGGAGAATACCCTCTCGCTCGGTACAGAGGTCCCAGGCACAGCCAGGTAGCTGTGGAGAATACCCTCTCGCTCGGGACAGAGGTCCCAGGCACAGCGCCTTGCTAACATGGCAACATGAGGGTATATTAACTATTTGGTCTTCCACCATGTAAGTGGATCAGCATCCAGGGGAATTACAGTCCACTTCCCTGTATGATGTCACCTCCTCCTCTATGACCTTGACCTTTGACTTGGTTCCCTGCTCCTGGGTCGTGAACAACTCCCCAAAAAGCTCAGCCATGGCAGACTTCTTTTCTGGAGAGGAACCCCAGTGCATATCAGTGTTGCGACTGTTTTGAGAAATTTGCACACTTTGATAACTTCCTCTGCTCGTCTGAAGTCATTTTCAGACAAAGTCACAATATCGTTGACATTCTTCCTCACAGTTTGATCAGTCAGGGTAGAATACACCACAACTTTCTGCTCAAGGTATCTCTCAACCATGTCATAGCTTGAATTCCATCTAGCAGGGACATCTTGGATTAGTTTGTGGTTTGGCAGCTCCAGCATCTCCTGTTTTGTCTTGAAAATATGTGCAGCAATTGTGCTTTTATGAAAGAAGGATACCACCTTCCTGGTCTTTGCTAGGAGGCGAGAGACTGGATTCACTGACGTTGCTTTTTGAGATGCTAGATAAACAACGTGAGCAAAGCATCCTGTCTGTGGCCCCTGCATTTACAATATGTCTAGTGTTGTCAGTGGTCACAGGAATCGTTACATTATCCCTCTCCAACTTCCACACTGCAACAACTTCCCTTAGCTCTTCCCCCAAGTTTACACTGGTGTGACTCCTCTCAATGGGACGTGTTTGAAGGACATGTCTTTTTATCTCCCACTCTGCCGTAATGAAATGAGCCGTTACAGTAAGGTAGCTCTCTGTAGCTCTAGACGTCCAACTGTCTGTTGTTAGAGCAACAGACCCCTTTTCTGACGACTCGCTCTCAAGTTGGTCTTAGTGTTTTTTTGTATAAGGCAGGTATTAATGTCTGGGCAAAATGTGTGCGGGAAGGAATAGTGAAGCGCTGCTCGACCACTTTAAACATGTTTCTGAACCCCACATTCTCTACCACAGAGAAGGGTCTCCTATCTGCCGCTATGAATTTTGCTATCGCTGCGTTGATTTCTTTAGCCCTACCGGAGTCAGCAGCATATTGTTGCCTGAAGGCTGTGGGGGAGAAGTGGTTGCCGATTGGTTGCCGTTTCATTTTTTCGACTAGTCCCACCGATTGGCACTTTGGGGTGAGTGATGTCGGCGCCAATGAGTAGTCATGTTACTCGTATTGCCACTCGAATAGGCTATCAGCAATGAACAGAGCCTACATGTTGTAGAAGTTTTATCCACCACTCGTTGGCCATCCCCGTTAGTTTACAGGGAAACCAAAATCTGGGTCGTCTTCTAGTTCTGGCTCGCCAATGTTTGCCATGTTGCTCCTTTGCATTTAGCTAACTGCTAATTCCTTCATAAGATAATTGCTGTTACGACGGTCTCTCAACTCTGTTCCTTCATAAGATAATTGCTGCTACGACGGTCTCTCAGCTCTGTTCCTTCATAAGATAATTGCTGTTACGACGGTCTCTCAGCTCTGTTCCTTCATAAGATAATTGCTGTTACGACGGTCTCTCAGCTCTGTTCCTTCATAAGATAATTGCTGTTACGACGGTCTCTCAGCTCTGTTCCTTCATAAGATAATTGCTGTTACGACGGTCTCTCAACTCTGTTCCTTCATAAGATAATTGCTGCTACGACGGTCTCTCAGCTCTGTTCCTTCCTAAGATAATTGCTGCTACGACGGTCTCTCAGCTCTGTTCTCGCTGGAGCTGTATACAGCTATGAGACGAAACAACTTTATTTTTTTTTGAAAGATAACTTAATTACTATGAGGATATTTTTCCCATGTTAATTTATACGCCATTAGTTTATGCAATAATATTTATTTTACAATGAAATATATAAACTCAGCAAAAAAAGAAATGTCCCTTTTTCAGGACCCTGTCTTTCAAAGATAATTTGTAAATATCCAAATAACTTCACAGATCTTCATTGTAAAAGGTTTAAACACTGTTTCCCGTGCTTGTTCAATGAACCATAAACAATTAATGAACATGCACCTGTGGAATGGTCGTTAAGACACTAACAGCTTACAGACGGTAGGCAATTAAGGTCACAGTTATGAAAACTTAGGACACTAAAGAGGCCTTTCTACTGACTCGGAAAAACACCAAAAGAAAGATGCCCAGGGTCCCTGCTCATCTGCGTGAACATGCCTTATGCATGCTGCAAGAAGGCATGAGGACTGCAGATGTGGCAAGGGCAATAAATTGCAATGTCCGTACTGTGAGACGCCTAAGACAATGCTACAGGGAGACAGGATGGACAGCTGATCGTCCTCGCAGTGGCAGACCACGTGTAACAACACCTGCACAGGATTGGTATATCCTAACATCACACCTGCGGGACAGGTACAGGATGGCAACAACAACTGCCCGAGTTACACCAGGAACGCACAATCCCTCCATCAGTGCTCAGACAGTCTGCAATAGGCTGAGAGATGCTAGACTGAGGGCTTGTAGGCCTGTTGTAAGGCAGGTCCTCAGCAGACATCACCGGCAACAACGTTGCCTATGGGCACAAACCCACCGTCGCTGGACCAGACAGGACTGGCAAAAAGTGCTCTTCACTGACGAGTCGCGGTTTTGTCTCACCAGGGGTGATGGTAGGATTCGCGTTTATTGTCAAAGGAATGAGCGTTACACCGAGGCCTGTACTCTGGAGCGGGATCAATTTGGAGGTGGAGGGTCCATCATGGTCTGGGGCGGTGTGTCACAGCATGATCGGACTGAGCATGTTGTCATTGCAGGCAATCCTAGCTATAATATATGATTAATGTATTGTTCAGTTCGCAGTGCGTACCGAACCGTGCACAGTGGACCCTGTACCGAACGGTTCAATACGATTACACGTACCGTTTCACCCCTAGTGGCCAGCCTCTGTCTGTCTGTCTGTCTGCAGTCTACCAGTGTCCTGCATGGGAGGGCCTCACACATGAGAACATTTAAAAGGCTGGAGTTGTGTTTAATAGTTATGTTGATGATAATTGTGGGCTGTGTGATGACTTGCTCGTTAAAGCCAGGCAGTAACAGTGGATTCACTATAATTGCAGCTCGTTAGGATCATAGCCAATCAGTGGCATTCATTTTGGCGAGTGCCACGCCCACGACCAGGTCCTGTGATCTCTGTGTGGAGGACCAGGGCTTCCTGATGATACCCTGCCAGGCTGCCTGCCACCCACCATATCTACCAACTCCACCCAACACACAGCATCAACCACACATTATGTGGCCCTGGGTCATGGTCAGAACCGTTTAAACATTTTGTTACAGTGTGCCCTACTGAACATGACCCAAGTCCAACACACTGAGCACAAAACCACCTCAACAGTGAGCCGTGATCGTTGACTTTGATTGACTGATTGATGACTACTACCTGCAACTAATGCAATACTACTCATGCCTATGCATTCCATCCGTTCCCCTGTTGTGGTCAGTGGCATTACCACACTATAAGACCAAAGTTATCCCAGAAACAGCTACAGGTGTTGAATGTAATTTTGACTAATATTGTCGCAGCAAAGTAATCCTGCAGCTAAACGATTTCAACGTTTAGTCCATTCACACCTTTCCTCTGCTGTATTGCTTATTGATCGGCGGTTAGGCTATTAGCTCTCAGTGACAACAGAGTGGTCAAATAAAGATCCTACATATGTAGCTGAGAGAGGGCTAGCAGAGGGCTTTGGTAATCCAAACCTGGAAGGGGATCTGTGATGTGGCTGTGCTCTGGCTCTGGCTCTGTGTGGACTATATTATATTGATGGCTGTTGAGCCACGGTGCTATTTAGCTTACCAGAAATCTGAAATGGTAGGCAGTTACGCAACCCCCCGCCCAACGGCCTACCGTTTCAGATTTCTGGTAAGCTAAATAGCACCGTGGCTCAACAGCCATCAATATAATATAGTCCTTGTAAAATGTGTCTGGTATCATTAAGGACTGGCTTGTTAGGAGCAGGAGAATGTATGATGCCCAGGCCAAGGGACATATGGATCTGATCAGAGAACAGTAGTTAAAGGCTATGGGTTTTTATGCCCTGCTCTCAGTCACACGTGCACTCGTTCTTTCGTTATCTCTTTCTTTTGTTCTTGCATTCTCTCAATCTTTCCCTCTCTCTCTCTATCTCCTTTTGGCTTTGTGCTATTTCTCCTCTCATCTACAATGTTTAGTTTTGTCTTCACTTCTCCCAGTGGTCTGCTGTGTTTCTGTGTTTGTTTTTTGTTTGAGTGTATATAAGTGTGTGGGTGGGTGTCTGCACATATGTGTGTGTGTATGCGTACAAGTGTGCGTGTGCGTGTGGGTGTGCGTGTGGTCGTGTGTCTGCTCCTCACCGAGCCTCTATCGAGGGCTTCATCGAGTGAGTAAAGTGACTTCCTAGACAGCCCTGACTTTTAATCACAATGTCATGTTTTCAAACTGAGACTAAATTAATCCCCCTTCTCCTCTTTGTTTCTACCTCAAATATTTACTGTTGGTGTTCTCTGTTGCTGTGGCCTCAGTAGAACTGGGACTGGGAGACAGGGAGCTCTGTGCTGTTGCCGTGCAGCATTACACACTGTGGGTCTGGGCCAGAGGCGGTGCCGAGCGGCTGTGTAGCCCGCTTAATTGAGATCTCAACGTGACATCTCGGAAAGCTCATAAATTACAATGTGTTGGCCAGACAGGCCGGGTAGGGGCCCGGGCCTCACTCCCTCTGCAGCAGCCCCTCAGACATGTGTGTGCCTGGCTCTCATTACAACAAGGGTGGAGGGAGACGAGGGAGTGTGTGTGTGTGTGTGTGTGTGTGTGTGTGTGTGTGTGTGTGTGTGTGTGTGTGTGTGTGTGTGTGTGTGTGTGTGTGTGTGTGTGTGTGTGTGTGTGTGTGTGTGTGTGTGTGTGTGTTGCGGGGGAGCCCTGCAGGGACCCCTCCCACAGCATACACTAACCCCCATGAACAAACACAGTCCCATCTATTCCGTCTGTCAATCCACCAATCCACTCTCTCTGCACCACAGCTACTTCCTACATCACAGACTAACTCCACCCATTGGCCTCCGCCTTTTAGCAACTGGAGCCACTCCTATCCCCTTTCACCGTCTGGCCACTCCTTCCAAATTAATTATTTATCAGGCATTCATAAAGTTTCTTAAGTTGATTAGTTTTTCATTCGTTATTTTTAGCACCATTACCTCAGTGTTCTGTTTCCGGTGGAGAAGGGGTTCATATCTTGCAACAACATAGACTGTGCATAATGTGTACAAAATCATACACTGACACTCTTTCACTCACACACACACTCGCACACACACTGACGAGAATATGCATGTTTACACACTTGCCACTCATACGGTGTGTGTGATTATATTTAGAGGCTGTAATGGGTGTGATGTCATTGCGCCGTGATTCTGAGAACAATCTGGCAATCTGGAAAGTGTCAATCACCTTAGCCTGCAGGCGTTGGTAGAGTGGGGGATGAGGTGGTAGTCTGGCGGGGTGTTGCTTTAGTTTGGGGGGGTGATGGTGGGGTACAGGGTTTGATGAGCGACTCCTATTAACAAAAGGCCAACATATGAGTTGCACATGGTGCTATATTATACGAGCTGTGGGCTTCATCAGTCTCGCCTCATCACCACACTACACGCACATTTACATACACACACACACACACATACGCATTGCCACTTACGTGTTTGAAAGTAGTACATATTCTGTTACCAAGTGTAACTGTCTTTTAAGCTTTACACTCTGTCTTCTAATGGCTGGGCCATGTGTTCAGGTGTGTTTCAATTTCCAGTGAAGGTGTGAGGTTCTGTGAAAGAGGGTTCGTGTGTGTAGGCATCTATGCAGGTATTTGGCGAGGACAGTTTATGTCATTGTGTGCTGGGGGAGAGTACAAATTCTAGTATGTTTCTGTGAGGGTGTGTGATAATTTGTCACGTGTGTGTGTGTAAGTGTGTAAGTGTGTAAGTGTGTAAGTGTGTGTGTTGTGTGTAGTACGTTTCCGTACTTGTGTATGCGTGCTCATAAACCAACCGGACCCTCTTTAGCATAGCCACCTGAACGCACCTCCTCTCACTCATTTGCATAAATTACCTCAAATTAGTTTTGACTTTCCCAGAAGTGGAGTGGTGAAGCGTGGAGAGAGAGGGAGGGTCAGGGGAAGGAAGACGGACAAACTACAAAGTGACCAGCCATGCGGCGGCCATTTTGTCGTCCTTGCTCTCTTTATTGAGCGCATGTTAATGTGTTAATCAAATACAAAGAGAGAGGGGTGGGGTGGGGGGGCATCCATATAAATGGCTAATTAAAATAACGAGGAAGGAAGAAGGATGTAGTGCTGTGTCACTATTGATTAATTCATTGATAAAACCGGGCTGCACTGGCCTGACAGACAGACACCCACTCCTGCCTGTTCTCTGTTGTTCCCAGAACAACTCAAAGGAGGATAGCGGGAATGAAAGAGACTACAAACCTGACTCAGTTACACCAGCTCTGTCAGGAGGAATGGGCCAAAATTCACCCAACTTATTGTGGGAAGCTTGTGGAAGGCTACCCAAAACATTTGACCCAAGTTAAGCCATTTAAAGGCAATGCTATCAAATATTAACTGAGTGTATGTAAACTTCTGTCCCACTGGGAACGTGATGTAAGAAATTAAAGCTGAAATAAATCATTCTCTCTACTATTATTCTGACATTTCACATTCTTAAAATAAAGTGGTGATTCTAAATTACCTAAATCAAGGAATTTTTACTAGGATTAAATCTCAGCAATTGTGAAAAACTGAGTTTAAATGTATTTGGCTAAGGTGTATGTAAACTTCCGACTTCAACTGTAGATAGTATGCACGCAAGCACACATCTACAGACACACAATCACACATGTACACAAACATATGTACACTCACATACACATACTTATACACACACACACACACACACACACACACACACACACACACACACACACACACACACACACACACACACACACACACACACACACACACACACACTATAAATCCAAAGACCGGGTACACTGTACTTTAACACACACAACTATTTCACACATTATTGGCTCATGCACAGGAATACCATCAAGTTACAGTACAAACAAACAGTCTTGTAAAACACATGTTCACATCTCACATCCCACGTCTTTGAGGTTAGTCCCACGTCTAGCAATCATTTCCCTCAGGTTCAGGGGTTTTCTCTAGTACTTTTGTTACCATAGGATACATGGATATTTACTTTTTGAGTGTTTGTGCTTTAGGCTTCAGGCAGATGATTTTCTGTGATACTATGACACTCTAATACTGTAGACCCATTTAGATTCTAGATATTCTCCCATAGTTGTTATGTTTAATGTTCACCTCTTAAAGCAGGGTGTCACTTCACCTTCTTTCTTCTACCCAGCATATACACATCTTTTCTGGTGATGAGAACTCATAGTTATTCAAATTCATCCATGCTCTCCATTGATACTTGTGCGTGAATCTGCTTTTTTGTTGTGTTTGACAGGTGAAAGGGGTTCTATGTAGTTCTACTTAGGAACGTTGGTCATCTGCAGTGTGCTGTGATATTACACAGAGAGAGGCAGGGCCTGCACAGGGGTCCCAGTTCAGGGGACACACAGAAACAGGGACTCCAGCACACCAGGGCCCCATGAGGTTGGGGTTAGGTTTAAGTTCTTTCCCTGGGGAACAGGGTTTTGATGACATAGACTGTTGTGGTGTATAGCAGAACGAGGTTCAGCACTTAACCTGGTTGATGTATCTTATTATTAGACATTGACAGACTGGTGTAAATGCCAGGGACTACATTTCCCAGTTGAATGTCAAATAGGATATTAATCATCCTATATCATCCGCCCAGACCTTCTCAAACTCAAACGGGGACAAACTGATCAAAACATAATTACATATGAATAATGAAAACCTTAAAGTGTTGTATCCACATGTTTTCACTATTGCCTATCTTTACCTTTCCTTCTCTTCTTCCTCCTATACACCAGGGCTCAGTTTCCCACAAGCATATTAAGGCGAAGTTCATCGTTAGAACCTTTGTGAGAGCATCGTTAAATCTCTGAGCTGTTTCCCAAAACCATCGTTATTAACGTTGCACTTGAAAACGCTGGTGATCGAAAGCCTGCCTCAGACCACTCGTAGAACAGCTGTAGTAAGTGCGTTGTTAGATGTTTTCTGTGACCGACGATAACTTTCGAACAAAGTCGACTACAAATACAACATTGCCAATGTCTTTGCAATTGATACAAACAAACTAAATAAAACTAAAACTTCCAGAAGTAATAAGTCACTCTTCTGTAGTGGGAAAATGTATAATCCGTTATTGTTTTAGGGCAAGGATAAAAACACAGACGCGTCGCAGCTGCAACAGCCTTCATCAGGGTGACTACTTCTGGAAGTTTGTTCTGCACAAAGGCTCTTCTGGCTTTGTTCACTATCCAGCATCAACGTATTGTTGTGTTCTCATCCCATGATCAAAGAGCACCTCATGGATTAACTACATACCAAAGACGCACTCCAGTCCTGTGACTCTACCATTGAGTTATATGTTGCTACTTATAGGCTACTTTCTCTAATTTGTCTCAATATATTTCAGGATGTGTAGCCTAACATGTGCTCAATGTTCTGGGATTTTGTGCATTTGTCTTGATTAACCATTAGAATATTTGCAGTGTTGGTGATCAGTACTGGGAAATAATTATAATGTTATGGTAAGATTTGAATGGAGAAAGCTGGTCCGAGAGCAGAGTTCCCTTTCTTTCGATCCTACAAGTATCTACAAATGCTCCATGTAATGATTCTCCTCTTCGTCTGAGGAGGAGTAGGAAAAGTCGGACCAATGTGCAGCGTGGTAAGTGTCCATAATTAGATTTTTAATAACTCAACTTAACACGGAAAAAAAAAACACGAATAAACAACTGAAACAGTTCTGTATGGTGAAACACAGACACAGAAATTAACTACCCACAACCCATAGTGGGAAAACAGGCTACCTAAGTATGATTCTCAATCAGAGACAACGATCGACACCTGCCTCTGATTGAGAACCATACTAGGCCAAACACATAGAAATATAACACACAGAACAAAACATAGAATAACAACATAGAATGCCCACCCCAACTCACACCCTGACCAAACTAAAATAAAGACATAAAAAAGGAACTACGGTCAGAACGTGACAGTACCCCCCCCCAAAGGTGCGGACTCCGGCCGCAAAACCTGAACCTATAGGGGAGGGTCTGGGTGGGCATTTCACCGCAGTGGCGGCTCTGGTGCGGGATGTGGACCCCACTCCACCATAGTCTTGGCCCACTTATGTGGCGCCTTTGGAGCGGCGACCCTCGCCACCAACCCCGGATTAGGGACCCTAGCAGCGGGCCCCGAATAGACGGGCGACTCCGGCAGCTCCTGACTGACGGGCGGCTCCGGCAGCTCCTGACTGACGGCGGCTCCGGCAGCTCCTGACTGACGGGCGGCTCCGGCAGCTCCTGACTGACGGGCGGCTCCGGCAGCTACTGACTGACGGGCGGCTCCGGCAGCTCCTGACTGACGGGCGGCTCCGGCAGCTCCTGACTGACGGGCGGCTCCGGCAGCTCCTGACTGACGGGCGGCTCCGGCAGCTCCGGACAGACGGGCGGCTCCGGCAGCTCAGGACAGACGGGCGGCTCTGGCAGCTCAGGACAGACGGGCGGCTCTGGCAGCTCAGGACAGACGGGCGGCTCTGGCAGCTCAGGACAGACGGGCGGACCTGGAGGGAGGAGACGGAGAGACAGCCTGGTGCGTGGGGCTGCCACAGGACCCACCAGGCTGGGGAGACCTACAGGAGGCCTGGTGCGTAGAGGAGGCACCTGAAGGACCGGGCTGTGGGGGAGCACTGGAGCTCTGGTGCGCAGCCTTAGCACCACTCCTCCAGGCTGGATGACCACTTTATCCCGGACCCTCCAGAGTGCAGGCACAGGTTGAACCGAGCTGTGGGTGAGCACTGGAGATCTGGTGCATACCACTCGCACCTCTCCCTTAGGCTCAATACCCACATTCGCCCGGCACGGGCGCAGCGCAGGCATAGGACGCACTGCACCCTCCCAGCGCCCCGGAGACACAGCACGCAGAGCCGGCGCAGGATACCCTGGGCCGAAACGGCGTACCGGAGACCAAACACGCTGGGCCGGCACAATACGCCCTGGCTGGATGCCCACACTCGCATGGCACTTGCGGGGGGCTGGAGCGCATACTGGCGACACCGTGAGCTTGACCTGGGTCCAAGGTTCTAGGCCTGTTTTTAACGCAGCCTCATTGCTACAGAGGGAGGGTGGATTGGGAGGGGGGGATGGGAGGAGGAGGAGGGGGCAGCAGATTGAGCATAGAGGATATTACTGAGCGAGAAAGAGGGGAGAGGAAGGGAGGGAGAGCAGGAGGGCTGCAGAGGGGCATATTTCACAGGAGGACCCCTGCTGAGAGCTGTGTACCCACATTGTTATGAGTGCACAGATCTTATGCCTGTAAAAATACCAGCGCTCCACTCAGCAGCCCAGCACAAAGGAGGGCCCTCGCGCTTTGTTACTCTCTCTGAAAACGGCAAATGACATCAGCCTCCCCTCTCCTCTTTTCTGTTCTCTTTCTGTTCTCTCTCCATCTCTCTTAAGTTCTGTTCATACTTCTCACTTTCTCCCTCTCACTCACTCTCTCCCCCCCCCCCCTCTCTCTAACTGTGTAGTGCTGGTGATGTAATTTCTCTGTCTGTGTCAGAGTGCTGGGAGGCTGTGCTGAAGACAAATGAAGCTGGGAGTCGACTAAAGTTTCACAACATGTAATTAAGGCCTAAGTAGGGAGGTCACTGCAGCATGGCCCGGTGGCACACCCCCATCACCCCTCTCCCCCGTCTCTCATCCCTCTAAGGCCCTGCCTGTGTCAGATATGTGCGTACTGGTAGCGAAGTCAGGTGCAGGAGAGCAGAGATTTGTGAACAGGCGCACACTTTATTTAGGCAAAAGTGCAAAAGCGCAAAACAGTCACAAGAATTATGTTTAACAATAAACATCTTTGTGAAAAATAACACGGAAAAAACAAGCCAGTCTGGCGTGTCAACAACACACGTAACACAAACAATCTTACAAAGAACAGAGGGGGAACAGAGGAATAAATACATGTAGATGATTGGGGAATGAAAACCAGGTGTGCAGGGAACAAGACAAAACAAATGGATACATGAAAAATGGAGCGGCGATGGCTAGAAAGCCGGTGACGTCGACCGCCGAACGCCGCCCGAACAAGGAGAAGAGGCGACTTCGGCGGAAGTTGTGACAGCCTGTCTCGGCTATCTCTCTCACTTTCTTTACTACCCCCCCTCCACTTTTACTCTTTATCGCTCTATCTTTCTCTCTACCATCTTTTCTTCCACTCTCTTTCTCTCTCCCATCCTCTATTCCTCTCTCTTTCTCTCTCCCATCCTCTCTTCTTCCTTCTTTTTCTCTCCCTCACTCCCAAATGAGGCACTGCAGCTCCAGCTGTTTCAAATATCCACAACATCTCATTTAGATAAAGCCGGGGCCCAGAAAGCATGGAAATGATGCGGCGGGCCTTTATAGAAACTTTAATGTAATTGTAGTTTCTTCTCTTATAAATGGTTAATTGAAATGCCGGAGGGTAGCCCGGCTTGAAGGTCCATAAAAATCTCAGAATAGAAGTTTATAGGGGTTGTCTATGTACATAATTAAACCCTTCAAGCGCTTTTTAAAATCTGTAAAATGAATGGTTATGCAAGAATAGCCTGCTGTGAGTAGAGAGAGGGAGATAGGGAGAGAGAGAGGGAGATAGGGAGAGAGAGAGGGCACGGGTGAGTGCTGCTGGGCGGGCGAGTCGGTAGGGCCAGTTGCCTGGGTCTTGATGGACTCTCTCCGGACCAGAATGAGAATCCCATTAGAACAGCGAGAGGATTGCAAGCAGCACACAAATCACTGGCCTTACTGACACCTCTGGGATGCCTTCACGGTGGCTGACAAGACCAATACACTGCTGCTGCATTCTGCTGCCTCCCCGAAAGCACACACACACACACGCACACACAAAGAGGAGGAAAGGAAAAGAGCTCCATTGACATTTTTGAGTGAGAAAGAAAAGGAAGACTGAGGGAGTGGAGATGAAGAAGATGTAGGCAAAGACGGAGGGTGGAAGGATTGAAGAAGGCGTCCGGGAGGTGTTTTCTTCTTTTTCTTGGTGATAAAGAAGTGTTAGTGACCGTGCTGTGGTTAAATGTTTGAATGAGTTTGCCCCCTTTTTTGTCTTAATGGAGATGTGCGTATTTCTGGATCAATGCGACCCGAGTGGTTAATTGCTTGAAACAGTCTGTGCTACACTGGTTGTGAAGTGCAGGGGGTTGAATTACAACACACTTGGGGAGAATTGGGGAACCAGCAACAACGGTGTTGTGGGACGATGGGACGAAGGAAAAGAGGTCTGAGGATCATGAGTCTGAAGACATAAAAACTATGAAATAACACATGTGGAATCATGTAGGAACCAAAAAAAGTGTTAAACAAATCTTTTAATATTTTAGATTTCAGATTCTTCAAAGTAGCCACCCTGTGCCTTGATGACAGCTTTGCACACTCTTGTCATTCTCTCAACCAGCTTCATGAGGTAGTCACCTGGAATGCTTTTCCAACAATCTTGAAGGAGTTCCCACAAATGCTGAGAACTTGTTGGCTGCTTTTCCTTCACTCTCATCCCAAACCATCTCCATTGGGTTGAGGTTGGGGGATTGTGGAGGCCAAGTCATCTGATGCAGCACTCCATCACTCTCCTTCTTGGTCAAATAGCCCGTACACAGTCTGGAGATGTGCTTTGGGTCATTGTCCTGTTGAAAAACAATTGATAGCACCACTAAGCGCAAACCAGATGGGATGGTGTATTGCTTCAGAATGCTGTGGTAGCCATGCTGGTTAAGTGTGCCTTGAATTCTAAGTAAATCACAGACAGTGTCACTAGCAAAGCACCCCCACACCATCACACCTCCTCCTCCATGCTTCACGGTGGGAACCATACATGCAGAAATCATCCGTTCACCTACTCTGCATCTCACAAAGACACAAGGGTTGGAACCAAAAATCTCAAATTTGGACTCATCAGACCAAAGGACAGATTTCCATATGTCTAATGTCCATTGCTTGTGTTTCTTGGCCTAAGCAAGTCTCTTCTTCTTAGGGCCTCCTGAGAGGCGCAGTGGTCTAAGGCACTGCATCGCAGTGCTAGCTGTGCCACTAGAGATTCTGGGTTTGAGTCCAGGCTCTGTCGCAGCCATCCGCGAACTGGAGACCCAAGGGCGGCGCACAATTGGCCCAGTGTCGTCCGGGTTAGGGGAGGGTTTGGCCGGCAGGGATGTCCTTGTCTCATCGCGCACTAGCGGCTCTTGTGGCGGGCCGGGCGCAATGCACGCTGACACGGTCACCATGTGCACGGTGTTTCCTCCGACACATTGGTGCGGCTGGCTTCCGGGTTAAGTGGGCATTGTGTCAAGAAGCAGTGCGGCTTGGTTGGGTTGTGTTGAGGAGGACGCACGGCTCTCGACCTTCGCCTCTCCCGAGTCCGTACGGGAGTTGCAGCGATGAGAAAAGACTGTAACTACCAATTGGATGCCACGAAATTGGGGAGAAAAAGAGGTTGAAACAAAATAAAATATAAATAATATAAAAAATCAAGTCTCTTCTTCTTATTGGTGTCCTTTAGTAGTGGTTTCTTTGCAGTAATTCAACCATGAAGGCCTGATTCACGCAGTCTCATTTGAACAGTTGATGTTGAGATGTGTCTGTTACTTGAATTTTGCGAAGCATTTATTTCGGCTGCAATCTGAGGTGCAGTTAATAGCCAATTTCTGAGGCTGCTAATGAACTTGTCCTCTGCAGCAGAGGTAACTCTGGGTCTTCCCGGTCCTCATGAGAGCCAGTTTCATCATAGCGCTTGATGGTTTTTGCGACTGCACTTGAAGAAACTTTCTTGAAATTTTCCTTATTGACTGACCTTCATGTCTTAAAGTAATGATGGACTGTCGTTTCCCTTTGCTTATTTTAGCTGTTCTTGATATAATATGGACTTGGTCTTTTACCAAATAGGGCTATCTTCTGTATATCACCCCTACCTTGTCACAACAGAACTGATTGGCTGAAGCGCATCAAGAAGACACACCTGCTCATTGAAATGCATTCCAGGTGACTACCTCATGAAGCTGGTTGAGAGAATGCCAAGAGTGTGCAATGCTGTCATCAAGGCAAATGGTGGCTACTTTGAAGAATCTCAAATCTTAAATATATTTAGATTTGTTTTAACACTTTTTTGGTTACTACATGATTCCATATGAGTAGGTGTGTCAAAACTTTTGACTGGTACTGTATTGGTGCTCTGAGTTGCTCAGAGTCTCTTTGTGTGCCTGTGTGTGTGTGTGTGTGTGTGTGTGTGTGTGTGTGTGTGTGTGTGTGTGTGTGTGTGTGTGTGTGTGTGTGTGTGTGTGTGTGTGTGTGTGTGTGTGTGTGTGTGTGTGTGTGTGTGTGTAGAGAGAGAGAGAGAGAGAGAGAGAGAGAGTGAGAGAGAGAGAGAGAGAAAGTTGGACAGAGACAGACAGAGGTTAGTGCTGCTAGCTGATGATAAATGATAGCGCTAGCAGCAGATAACCCTCCAGGAGGCTCCAGAGATCAGCGGGGCCAAATTCTGGAACTCCCCAATGACCGGGGCCCAACACTGGCAGCTCTGTCTGTTTGTTTTCTCTGCTGGCTCTCTGGCTCTCTCCCCCTCTGGTCAGCCTCTGTGATAGAGGAGCAGCCCCTCTCCACCTCGCCGTGGGCAGCTCACCGACGCACCGCTCCCGGCGCCAGCCAGTCGCAGGAGCCCCCCTCCACGGGAGGTTTTGGGGGGGGTGGCGGGGGGTGAGATGGGGGGAGTAGGAACTTTTTTGTCCAGTGTGCTGTAGAGGAAGGAGAAGGCCTACTACCCGTTATCAGCACTGTGTGTGTGTGTCTGCCAGCCCCCCCCCCCCCCCCTCATACATTAGGCTCTTTGTTCGGGAGGTGCGTCTGGGCATGCGGGTGTGTGTTTGGGCGGGGGCGGGGGGTAGCAGCAGCACAGTAGTCTGCAGGCCTGAGAAAATATGACACCCTCCGTTGTTAAATCAGCGCGTCCCTGAACGCATAAAGACATCTTTTGGAGGAATGAGAGAGGAGGAGTGTGGAGAGGGGGGGTAAGTGAGGGGGGTGGCTGCTGCTTTACGGCCAGGCAGCAGCGCTGGGCTCTGTTTAATATGAAGTAAAGAACAGATCCAACTGCATCATTAACTCTCAATTATATCCATGAGGCCGGGCCGGGCTAGGCTGGGGGGAGAGAGGGAGGGAGGGGTGTGAGAGTGGGGCTGGGGCGGACACCCACCAAAGTGCTTGGTGATGGAGTGCATTGCGTCTGGGTTTGTGTTAAATCCAGGCTGAATGGTGGCGGTGTTTGAGAACACATTAAAGTCTGGCTTACTGGGCTGGGCTTAAGTATTGAGTCATATGTTCTGCTGCTGAGTATGGTGTAAAACGGGCTCCAAGCAGAATCTCTGGTATGGACCTTGTTGTTGGGGATATTTTCATATTAAACGATAACTCCACCCTTTATGATATCTACACACGCCGGGAGCTGTGTACAGTGAGGCTGTGTTGTACAGTGCAGAGAGTCCTGTTCAGTACAGCAACGGTTAATTCATTCCACAATTGCATACACAATCACACCAGTACAATTACAATCTTCATCCTAGACCACACTCTGTGTCGAGGTGTAGATCATTTTATATCACCATATTATTATAATATATTACATCCTGATTGGATTTTGGATCTTTATTGAACAAACATTACACATTAATTCTTCCAGGGAGTCCTGTGATCCAATAGAATCCCAGTAAAAGCAATAGAATCTGAAGTGGAAGACTGCAGTAATGGGAAGTGCTGAGTGTATATAGTGACAGTGCTGAATAAACCAGAATGGATATCCCACATGCCATAAAGCAAAACACAAGGAGGAAACACAGCTGTAACCTGTTAGGATCATTTTTGCTTAATTAAATGTATCTATTAAAGGGGAAAGTAGATGATGTTTCCTTAGAGTGCTGCCAATTTAAATCC
>NC_052329.1:30319135-30329135 GCF_016432855.1 Salvelinus namaycush
GCATAACACGGTGCCTGACCAGTACTGCGCTTCTTCCGGTAAGCACGGAGAGTTGGCTCAGGTCTATCGCCTGACTCCGCCAATCTCCCCGTGTGCCCCCCCCCCCCCCATTTTTTGGGGGGGGGGGCTGCCTCTCGTGCCTGTTGCGCTGCCTTACCTCATACCGCCACCGCTCAGCTTTCGCTGCCTCCAGTTCTTCCTTGGGGTGGCGATATTCCCCAGCCTGTGCCCAGGGTCCCTTACCGTCTAGTATCTCCTCCCAAGTCCAGGAGTCCAGAACCCTCTGCTCCTGGTTACCACGCTGCTTGGTCCTTGGTTGGTGGGTAGTTCTGTAACGATTCTCCTCTTCGTCTGAGGAGGAGTAGGAAAAGTCGGACCAATGTGCAGCGTGGTAAGTGTCCATAATTAGATTTTTAATAAATCAACTGAACACGGAACAAAAATAACAAAAAAACATGAACAAACAACCGAAACAGTTCTGTATGGTGAAACACAGACACAGAAATTAACTACCCACAACCTGTAGATCTCAATCAGAGACAACGATCGACACCTGCCTCTGATTGAGAACCATACTAGGCCAAACACATAGAAATATAACACACAGAACAAAACATAGAATAACAACATAGAATGCCCACCCCAACTCACGCCCTGACCAAACTAAAATAAAGACATAAAAAAGGAACTAAGGTCAGAACGTGACACTCCAACGACGCACATAGCGACCATTCTCTCTGCGTGGTGTTTTGGGAACCGCATGTTACATCTTCGGCCGTTATTGGAACGATGCATCGTTATAACACCCCTAAGCTTAAGTCCCATTGCTATTATGACACCAGGCCCTGGTCTGTATGTCTCCATCCCTTCCTTTCAAATCTAGGATCCTTCTCTTTTTTTGCCTCGTCCTCTAAACCTGTCGTTTTTTCCCGGGCAGGTTGCAGGTGGAGCAGTATAGGGCAGGGCAGCTTGTGCACAGACAGACGTTCCTGCTCCCTGCAGAATCAGGGCCCATCAATCATGTTAACATGTTAATTAGTTGGATTTATTTTATTCAGCAGAAATAACAGTGAGTATCCCATTACAAAGCCTGGCCCGGGGAGGGAGAGGGGAGTGGAAGAGGTTATTAGAGGGGAGGGAGGGAAGGGGGGATCCTCAAGGGAAGTGCCCCTTTCCCTCAGAGTGGAACACACAATCTTTATTTCTCTCTCTCTCTCTCTCTCTCTATATATATATATATATATATATGCGGTGCCTTCGGAAAGTATTCAAAACCTTTGACTTTATCCACATTTTGTTATGTTGTGCTCAGGTGCATCCTGTTGAATTCAGGTGCATCTGGGTTACATTGATCATCCTTGAGATGTTTCTACAACTTGATTGTAGTCCACCTGGGGTAAATTCAAATGATTGGACATGATTTGGAAAGGCACACACCTGTCTATATAAGGTCCCACAGTTGACAGTGCATGTCAGAGCAAAAACCAAGCCATGAGGTCGAAGGAATTGTCCATAGAGCTCCGAGACAGGATTGTGTCGAGGCACAGATCTGGGGAAGGGTACCAAAAGAACCTGATGACCAAGAACCTGATGGTCACTCTGACAGAGCTCTAGAGGTCCTCTGTGGAGATGGGAGAACCTTCCAGAAGGACAACCATCTCTGTAACATTCCGCCAATCAGGCCTTTATGTTAGAGAGGCCAGACGGAAGCCACTCCTCAGTAAAAGGCACCTGACAGCCCGCTTGGAGTTTGCCAAAAGGCACCTAAAGACTCTCAGACCATGAGAAACAAGATTCTCGGTACTGATGAAATCAGGATTGAACACTTTGGCCTGAATGCCAAGTGTCATGTCTGGAGGAAACCTGGCACCATCCCTAAGGTGAAGCATGGTGGTGGCAGCATCATGCTGTGGAGATGTTTTTCAGCGGCAGGGACTGGGAGACTAGTTAGGATCGAGGCAAAGATGAACGGAGCAAAGTAGAGAGAGATCCTTGATGAAAACCTGCTCCAGAGCCTCAGACTGTGTAACGTCCTGACCAGAGTTCTTATGTGTTTTGCTTGTTTAGTGTTGGTCAGGACGTGAGCTGGATGGGAATTCTATGTTGTGTGTCTAGTTTGTCTGTTTCTGTGTCCAGCCTAATATGGTTCTCAATCAGAGGCAGCTGTCAATCGTTGTCCCTGATTGAGAATCATATATAGGAGCTTGTTTTGTGTTGGGATTTTGTGGGTGATTGTTTCCTGTCTCTGTGTTTGTGTTCTGCACCAGATAGGTCTGTCTCGGTTTTCACATTTGTTATTTTGTATTTTGTATAGTGTTCACGTATTCGTCTCTTTGTTTATTAAATATGTTGAACACTAGCCGCGCTGCATTTTGGTCCTCTCCTTCACCAATGGAAGAAACCCGTTACAGACTGGGGCTAAGGTTCACGTGCCAACAGGACAACGACCCTAAGCACACAGTCAAGACAACGCAGGAGTGGCTTCGGGACAAGTCTCTGAATGTATTTGAGTGGCCCAGCCAGAGCCCGGACTTGAACCCGATCTAACATCTCTGGAGAGACCTGAAAATAGCTGTGCACCAACGCTCCCCATCCAACCTGACAGAGCTTGAGAGGATCTGCAGAGAAGAATGGGAGAAACTCCCCAAATACAGGTGTGCCAAGCTTGTAGCGTCATATCCAAGAAGACTCGAAGCTGTAATCACTGCCAAAGGTGCTTCAACAAAGTACTGAGTAAAGGGTCTGAATACTTATGTAAATGTCTATTTACATTTTTTAAAATAATTTAGCAAACATTTCTAAAAACCTGTTTTTGCTTTGTCATTATGGGATATTGTGTGTAGATTGATGAGGGGGGAAAACTATTGAATCCATTTTAGAATACGGCTGTAATCTAACAAAATGTGGAAAAAGTCAAGGGATCTGAATGCACTGTATATATACTGTATACTGTATTTTTCTCCCCCCCTCTCTCTCTCCCTCTCAATCTCCCTCAGGCCAGGTACAGCTATAGATTTACCCTACACTTCTTAACGCTGGTTTGTAAATAAGATTAGAAAAATAATATGAGCTGTAGTGTTTCCGGAGGTGACAGTCTATGAGAGCTCTCATGTGTCATGAATATCTGTTTTTAGCTCAGCTGTGCCAGGGTACATGAACTGGCTGTGTATTTGTATGTATTGAACATGTTTATTTGTGTCTGTGTGTATTTGCCCACAAGTTTGATTGACATTATTAAATATCATATTAAGGTTAATATAGGGATACGTAGGCACAGGGATGTTTATGGAGTGATACAGTTATGGCTGGTGGAAGTTGTGTGTGTCTGCATGTGTCCCCTCCTCTCCTCTCCCCTCCTTTCCTATCTCCTCTCCTCTCTTCTCCTTTCCCTACTCTCCCTTCCTCTCCCCTCCCCTTCTTTCCTGTCTCCTCTACTCTCCTTTCTTCTCCTCTCCTCTCCCTTCCTCTCCTTTCCCATCCCTACCTTCCTATCCCTTCCTCTCCTTCCCCTCCCCTCCCTTCATCTCCTCTCCTCTGTTCTGTCACTGAGGGGTGTGTGCCAGTGACTAGTGGAAAAGAGAGTGAAAGGCTTGAGAAGGAAACACAAGAAGGAAATCTGATCCACCTTGTCTTTATCCTGGCTAGTAAAATGACCCCATGCTCCGCATCACTCTAGCCACACACTCTTACTACTGTGTGTGTGTGTGTGTGTGTGTGTGTGTGTGTGTGTGTGTGTGTGTGTGTGTGTGTGTGTGTGTGTGTGTGTGTGTGTGTGTGTGTGTGTGTGTGTGTGTGTGTGTGTGATTTACTGAGGGCCCTGTCTCTGATTGTTTCACCACCTGGGCCCGTGGTGTCCACAGATTAGTGCCTCCCACCCTGACACTCAAATCAAACATAGGTCAGGTTTCTTTGCTGTCTTTGTGTCCGACGTGTTAAGCGATTTTTAAAGTGGCCCTATCCGGTTTCTCCTCTGGGCTGAGTTGACTAGTAACTCTCCCTCTCTCTCTCCCTCGCTTACTCTCTCCCACCATGGTTCCTCTTGCAGAGACAGGGAACAGGCCTGTAGCAGGAGTCAGGAGAGGGGTAAGAAGGGAGGATGAGAGGGATGAGGAGGTACAGGAAAGGTACAGGGAATGGATTTAGTAGAGGAGCCATTAGACGTTGGAGAAGATGTAGAAGCATATGAGCATTTGTAAGAGATATATGCCAAAGAGATGTCTCCATGGATCTGGACCAGAATATAACTCTGTCTGTCGGTCAGTCTGTCCCCACTTCCCAGGGCAGATTGATCATATCTCACCCTCCTCTTGAAGCGCTTTAACCAGCATCCTATCTGCATTGACGAGGCACTGGGGTGGGGTGGAGTAGTGTGTTGGGTGGGGGGGGGGGGGGGGGGGGGGGGGGGTGGGGGGGGGGGTGGGAATTAACGAATGTGCTGGAGATTGCATAGATGGATACTTGCCAAACACCCCCCCCCCCCCACCTCCCCACCCCCACCCGCTCCACAGCCCATCAATGAGTGTACCACTCTAAAAACTCACAAATTCTGCTCCCCGTGACAATGGGTAGGGCAGGCTAGATAAAGCTCTCCCCATTAGGCCCTCAACGAGCCTGGGACAGGGAGAGACAGAGGGCCGAGGAGGAGGAGGGGAATGACAAATAACAGCAGGGCCATAACTCTGCCTGCCTGGGAAACTTTGTACGTGTATTTGGACGGGGATAAGTGTTCTGCATCAAATGGGTTTTAATTAGTGGGGCCAAGTGGCGGTGGTCATTAGCCATCTCATTTGCATATTTACACGGCCGGCCGGGCTGTTTGGATGGCTGCTGCTCTCTGAGACGGTTTCTGTCTCCCCCCACCTCTGGAGCTGTACCACTACTGGGAGAAGGAGGATGATGAGGGAGAGCGAGATGGAGAGAGAGAGAGTTGAAAAACAACACAAGGAGGAATGACAGAGAGTAGAATCGACAGAGGTAGAGTGCACATCTTTCTCCTGTCGTGTGTTAGGGAGCATCATGAGATGGAAGGTGTGAATAATTAAACAGGCTGTTTAGAGGTGATGGAGCAGCACTAACACCTCTCTTCTCCTTGGCCTGATGAAACGCTCTCTCAACGCCCTCTGAACGCTCTCTCAACGCCCTCTGAACGCTCTCTCCGCGCTCTGACAATGCTCTCGGAACACTCTTTGCGAGTTGCCTGTTTGTGGTCGCATGTAAGGCAACCTCAGCCGCGTGGTTGGTCGCTGGTCTGCGAGGGTCATACCGTAACTGAACCGTGACTCTATGGTTGTGGTATTGTGTTTGAAACGATGTAAAAATCAAAGAAATACTCTCTCTCTTTTCTCTTTCTTTCTTTCTTTCTTTCTTTCTTTCTTTCTTTCTTTCTTTCTTTCTTTCTTTCTTTCTTTCTTTCTTTCTTTCTTTCTTTCTTTCTTTCTTTCTTTCTTTCTTTCTCTCTTTCTTTCTTTCTTTCTTTCTTTCTCTCTTTCTTTCTTTCTTTCTTTCTTTCTTTCTTTCTTTCTCTCTCTCTCTGTTTAATCTCTCACCCTCTCACTCTTTATCCCTCTCTTGCTCCTTCTCTCTCTTTCTCTCTCTCTGTTTTCTCTCTCACCCTCTCACTCTCTATCCCTCTCTTCTCTTTCTCCCCTCTCGCTTTCTGTCTTGCTCTCTCTCTCGCCCTCCCCTCTCTCTTTCCTCCTCTCCCTCTCTCCATCCCTCCCTCCCCCTCTCTCTCCTGCAGATGAGTGAATGCAATAAAAGTTGTTAAACTGTGCCTAGCTGCTCCAGATGAGACCATTGCCCATATGGGACTGTGCTGTGTGTGGTTTTATAGACGACTTTTCCACTTTACTATAAACTCAATGACAGCATGTCCAGAGATACAGACAGAGCTCACTCTCCACTTTATTAGCCAGAGCACTGAAGGCCTCTGTTTGGTTTTGATTACAGTTAGAGGGCTATAGGCACTGTTTATGGTGCTTAGATAGACGGATGAATGGATGGTTGGATGAGTGGAAAGATGGATGGATGGATGAGTGGAAAGATGGATGGATGGATGAGTGGAAAGATGGATGGATGGATGAGTGGAAAGATGGATGAGTGGAAAGACTGATGGATGGATGGATGAATGGATGAGTGGAAAGATGGATGGATGGATGAGTGGAAAGATGGATGGATGAATGGATGGATGGATGGGTGGATGGGTGGGTCAGAAGATGGGTGGATGAGTGGAAAGATAGATGGATGGATGGATGAATTGATGGATGGATGAATGGATGAGTGGAAAGATGGATGGATGGATGGATGTATGGATGAGTGGAAAGATGGATGGATGTATGGATGTGTGGATGGATGGATGGATGAATGGATGGATGGATGGGTGGATGGGTCGGTGGGTGGATGGGTGGGTGGGTGGGTGGGTGGGTGGGTGGGTGGGTGGGTGGGTGGGTGGGTGGGTGGGTGGGTGGGTGGGTGGGTGGGTGGGTGGGTGGGTGGGTGGGTGGGTGGATGGATGGGTGGGTGGGTCGGAAGATGGATGGATGGATGGATGGATGGATGGATGGATGGATGGATGGATGGATGGATGGATGGATGGATGGATGGATGGATGGATGGATGGATGGATGGATGGATGGATGGATGGTTGGTTGGATGGATGGATGGATAGTTGGATTGGTGGATGCGTGGGTGTGTGGGTGGGTGGATAGATGGATGGATGGTTGAGTGGGTGGGTGGATGGTTGAGTGGGTGGGTTGGTGGGTGGGTGGATGGATGGTTGAGTGGGTGGGTGGATGGATGGTTGAGTGGGTGGGTGAGTGGGCGAGTGGGTGGATGGGTGGGTGGATGGTTGGGTGGATAAATGTGCGGCCCGATTGACGGACCACAAACATATACAGTATATATACATACTGTATGTCCATATGCTATATCCATAGTATTTATTGTGTTTTACATTCATACCTTCTAATTTAGCCAATGATAGATCTTGACAAAACAAAGTCAATGGGAACCGTTCAATTTAAAGCTGCCATGCAGCGTCTTGAGATGCCACAATGACAGTCTTGTTTTATGAGATCTCTTTGAGGACATTCACATCGGGACTGGCTCCGTGTCAGTGTTTTGGGTTAGAGGGAGTTCTTTTGGCACCCAGAGAAGACCTTGGACCTGACACACGCTCAACAGGGCCATGCCAGGAGAGGGGGTGAGGAGGCGGCCCCAAGCTTGAGGCTTGGCACCACCCGGCTTGGCTTGGCACTGCTCAGCTCGGTATTTCCATCGATACTGAGTTGAAATGAATAGGAGCGTTGCCTCTATTGCCTCTACTTCAGCTATGTGCAGCCAGTGGCTGGTTACAGTGATGAGGCTGCTGTAGGAGAACTACTCAAGGAGTTCATCTGTAGCGTAAGACCTGCTAAAGAGCACCAGATAGTTGAGATGCCTCATTTCTTCTTCAACCCGAGATGTAATATTGTCTAGAGTGTAAGATGGGACTTTATTTGCGCAATTGCACATAGTGTTAAGCACATTTTCACTGTACACTGACAAGGTCTCATTCATTTCACACATAGCCCCATTCACACACTGTAATACAGTACAAAAAACATAATCTCATTTCCACCCTGTCCTGAGCGACAGACAGACAGACAGACAGACAGACAGACAGACAGACAGACAGACAGACAGACAGACAGACAGACACACACACACACACACACACACACACACACACACACACACACACACAGCATCTTATGTCCCGACATTGTTTAGATAATCAGATATATAATAAGGGGCTCTGTGTCTCATCCTTCCCTGTGAAGAGACTTCCCTGCTGGGCCCGGGCCGCGAGGCTGGCCTGGGTGAAAGGCCCTCCAGGTCTCCAGGGTTAGGCCTTTTGAACCTCTGTTTGTACCCAGGGTTTAATGGTGTGCGGGTCTCTATTGTTCCGCGTCGCTCCCCCACTTTGTGCCGAGCCCCGGGGGGGCCTATCCTTTACTTCACTTTGGGTCCCTCCAACGGCAACCTTTGTGCCCACGAGACCAGGGCCCCCTATGGGTGCTGTCCTTGCATGGGGGCACGGAGAGGAGGGGGAAGAGGGGTGTGAGGATTAGATGATACTGCGTGTGTGTGTATGTGTGTGTATGCGTGTGTGTGTGTATGTATGTGTGTATGCGTATGTGTGTGTGTATGCGTGTGTGTGTATGTGTGTGTGTGTGAGTGTCTGTGTATGTGTGTGTGTGTATGCACGCATCCATCTGCGTATGTGTGTCTTGTGTTGCTTTGTTACCATGTCAAAAAGGGGAGACAGAGGGGGGCATCAATGGAGGATTAGCTAGGTTTATAGTCTCCCAGTTATCTTCTGTTTGCAATCAGGGGCGACCGGGCAAACATTCCCATATTATTCCTGTACTCGCCCTGGACCATTAGCTCATTAACCTGTGCCACCCCAGGCCAGCCCAGCCACTAGGGACCAGAGTCAAGGGGAAAGGGGAGAGATAATCACCCCAGGGTTAGATGACCCTCAGCCAGGGCACGGCTAGAGGTTTCAGAGGGACCTGGGGCTCATGAGAAAGTGGTCTGAGTTCCTGTGGTGTAGCTGCAGTTTAGAGTCTGGGTGAGAGTCTGGGTATTTACAGGGGCTCGGGGTGTTTGGATTGGTGATTTAGGATGTTCAAGGGTTCACAGGTCACAATTACCCACAGAGGCCCGGGTCAGCCTGGGATCGCCTTTCTGTCCCCTTGTCTCAGTTTTCCTGTGACGCCAGCCCTGCTCTCTCACACACACACACATGCACGCACACACACACTAATTCTCACACATACACACATATGCACGTGCACTTATGCATGCGTGCGCACACGCCCGCGCACACACACATCCCAGCGGCCCTCAGGAGTGGGTCTTTCCCCTGTGTAACCGCGGCGGGCCAGGCCTTACGGTAAGGGGCTGGAGAGGCTGAAAGGACGTGTGTCTTTGACTCCCCAGCTTCCTTCATGAATAACATTAATTCATTACCACTTCGAGGTCGCCAAACCCAAATATTTGCCCCTGGCCATATTTAATATTTATTTATTTATTTATTTCTGGGTAGATTGAGTGACACGGAGAGGTCAAGCACTGGGCTTGGCCTGGAAAGAGAGGGAAAGAGAGAGAGAGAGAGAGAGAGAGAGAGAGAGAGAGAGAGAGAGAGAGAGAGAGAGAGAGAGAGAGAGGGGGGGGGGGGGGTTTGGGGGAGAGAGAGGGGTCTCCTGAGAGAGCCAGTCCACATCACAGACTCATGGCCCTCCACTCTGTTTGCTCTGAAATACACATGCAAATATGACACGGTTCAGCAAACAATTGACATGAATGTGTGTATTATGGATTCATGAGCATTATCTGAATGAAACCTTAGAGGGAAAGCTCTGATAAGAAATGTGGTGTGTGTGAGGACTTGTGTGGGTTTAAAGGGAGAAAGTGTGTGTGCGTGCGTGTGTGCGTACCTGCGTGCGTATCTGCTTACAGGTTTATGGGGGGGGATGTGTGTGTGGGTGTGTGGGTGTGTGGGCGTGTGTGTGGTGATCCATTAAGAGGGACAGTTTTATGGGCAGGTCTCAGATCTGGATCAGCTAAAATGAGATCCCGTTTCCTTCAGCCTGGGCTAACTCACCACTGATTCCGGTTCAGGAGACCCATGACTAAAGGCTCTATACCTAATACCCTTTGAGCTGCTGTGAGATAGAGTCTGTCTTAAATTGTTCTATCATATTACCTCACCAGCTCTTCTACTCTCAGGTTGTGTTTCATGTTAGTTTTTAGAAACCAGCGACGTGTTTCTGAGCCATATGTAAGCGGTGGTGGGTCCACACACACACACACACGTGAGCATGCACACACAACACACACAAACACTCGTACAGCCTTGCCGTGACCTCTTCATAAGCAAACTGAAAAGGATCTCACACACGTCACCTCTGCACCTCCTCGTCGCTATCTTTCCACATTTCATCCTTTCATCCTT
>NC_052329.1:30331635-30334135 GCF_016432855.1 Salvelinus namaycush
GACTAATGCCTCAAGTGTTAGGCTGTGTGTGTGTGTGTGTGCATGACCATGTGATTAGTCAATTCATTTGTAATATTCTGTGTGAATGTGTTTGTGAACATTTATAATATTTAGTATTTTTTGATAGTGGGTATTTATTCTATCATGTCTGTGTTTACAATGTTGTCTCTGTATGTTACTGGCTCTGTTTGTAATATGGTGTCAGTTGTATTGTAGAATTGATTTGTGTGTGTTCTATTGTCCTGGGTCTTCCACTGGGTCAGTTCATGTCCATTTGGTGTTGTCTGTTTGCTCTCGACAAGTCCTTTTGGATGTAGCTCTATCTGTCTGTGTGTGATATCTGTGCCAGTTGTCAGCGCTCTCCTCCCCACCCCTCTCTCCTCTCCCCTCCATTCCTCTCCTCTCTTCCCCTCCCTTCCCCTCTCCTCTCCTCTCCTCCCCACCCCTCTCTCCTCTCCCCTCCATTCCTCTCCTCTCTTCCCCTCCCTTCCCCTCTCCTCTCCTCTCCTCCCCACCCCTCTCTCCTCTCCCCTCCTTTCCTCTCCTCTCTTCCCTCCCTTCCCTTCCCCTCTCCTCACCACCCCTCTCTCCTCTCCCCTCCTTTACTCTCCTCTCTTCCACTCCCTTCCCCTCTCCTCCCCACCCCTCTCCCCTCCCTTCCCCTCTCCTCCCCACCCCTCTCTCCTCTCCCCTCCTTTCCTCTCCTCTCTTCCCCTCCCTTCCCCTCTCCTCTTTCTCCCTCTGTCCTCTCCCGTCCTTTCCTACCCTATCTTCTCTGTCATGCAGATGGGGGTAAATTAGCTGGTGAGAATATCAGAACAGACAGATTGCCATGTCACTGACGCGTCCTAATAGAAAATACTTCTGCTTCCAATTATAGCCACGGAGTGATGATAAACTGTTGTGAGTGGCGGGACAATAGTACACAGTCAGGGCTGGCTGCTGGGCTGGGCTGGGCTCCGACCCTGGTGGGGGGAGAGGAGAGGGGTTGGGTGGGATGGGATGGGGAGAGGGGGAAAGGAGTGGGGTGGGGAGGGGAGTGGAGTGGAGGAGGGTCAAGCAGGAAAAAATGTGCTGTCCAGGGAAGAGTCCCACCACTGAATGAGAGCGAGAGAGAGAGGTTCTGTGGGGTGAGTGTAGATTGAGTGTATTTGATTGAGTGTATTTGATATTTTTCTTCTCAGAGGATGTTGAACCATTGTCTGGGGCAGACATAGGGGAGTGGACACTACTGGGAAACTATACAGATTCTAGAGGAAACATTTACTGCTACCGTTGCTTCTCCAACTATAACAGTTCCCCCACTACTGTAGCGTTCACTTCAACGTGACCCAAACATGCAGCTAGACAGTGATCCAGTTTGTTTTCTATGGACATGCTCGGAGGGCACAGTCAGAGCGCCTCCAAACCAAACCCCAGCCATGCCAGCGAGTGAGTGAGTGAGTGTGCGTGTGTGTGTGTGTGTGTGTGTGTGTGTGTGTGGTTTGGTTTGGTTTATTAAGGTTAAGGTTAATTTAGGGTTAAGGTTTAGGGTTAGGGGTTAGGGAAAATATGATTTTGAAAGGGAATCATTTTGTGCATGCCCCACAAGGATAGTAAAACAAATATGTGTGTGTGTGTTTGTGTTTGTGTGTGTCATCACAGCAGCCAAATAACAGGGCTGGCCCCGCCAGGGCCCCGCTGTCAGCCCTGTGATCGATTGCCTCCGCTTCTGACTGCTCCCGCAGATTGGTCAGTGGTGAAGAGAGGAGCAAATATACACCCTATAAAAAAAGACAGAGGGGTCATCCCATCCAACCCCATCGCAGCACTGACAGACGGAGAACGAGGGAGTGAGCGAGAGAGAGGTAATGATGGAGAGAGAGAGATAGAAGAAGGTAGTGCAGTGTAAAGCCCAGGCCCGTTGATTGCCAGTTTCTTCTTTGATTCAGAAAGCAGACATGTTGTACTGTTTCATTTGACTTTGTAACGCGTCCAGGAATCGCCGGCGTTGAGATAACACTACATTTTAGTGATTGCAGTGCTACAGCTGTGGCCACAGGAATGTAGCCTATCCGTCCTCCTCTCTCTCGCTCTCCTTTCTCCTTTCTCTCTCCTTCTTTCGCTCCATATATCTGTCTTCCTACCCGTCTTTCTATTCCCCCCATTTGTTTCTCTTCTCTCTGTCTACCCTGGGGGCTTGAGTCTTCTCTCTATTTACCGTGGGGGCTTGAGTCTTCTCTCTGTCTACCCTGGGGGCTTGAGTCTTCTCTCTGTCTACCCTGAGGGCTTGAGTCTTCTCTCTATTTACCGTGGGGGCTTGAGTCTTCTCTCTGTCTACCCTGGGGGCTTGAGTCTTCTCTCTGTCTACCCTGAGGGCTTGAGTCTTCTCTCTATTTACCCTGGGGGCTTGAGTCTTCTCTCTATTTACCCTGTGGGCTTGAGTCTTCTCTCTGTCTACCCTGGGGGCTTGAGTCTTCTCTCTATTTACTGTGGGGGCTTGAGTCTTCTCTCTGTCTAC